>NC_079219.1:61678309-61693309 GCF_029633865.1 Lampris incognitus
GTAAGAACAGAGAGAGTAAGAACAGAGAGAGAGTAAGAACAGAGAGAGAAAGAACAGAGAGAGAAAGAACAGAGAGAGAGAGTAAGAACAGAGAGAGAGAGTAAGAACAGAGAGAGTAAGAACAGAGAGAGTAAGAACAGAGAGAGAGAGTAAGAACAGAGAGAGAGTAAGAACAGAGAGAGAGAAAGAACAGAGAGAGAAAGAACAGAGAGAGAGAAAGAACAGAGAGAGAGAGTAAGAACAGAGAGAGAGAGTAAGAACAGAGAGAGAAAGAACAGAGGGAGAGAGTAAGAACAGAGAGAGAGAGTAAGAACAGAGAGAGAGTAAGAACAGAGAGAGAGAGTAAGAACAGAGAGAGAGAGTAAGAACAGAGAGAGAGAGTAAGAACAGAGAGAGAGTAAGAACAGAGAGAGAGAAAGAACAGAGAGAGTAAGAACAGAGAGAGAGAGTAAGAACAGAGAGAGTAAGAACAGAGAGAGAGAGTAAGAACAGAGAGAGAAAGAACAGAGAGAGAAAGAACAGAGAGAGAGTAAGAACAGAGAGAGAGAGTAAGAACAGAGAGAGAGTAAGAACAGAGAGAGAGTAAGAACAGAGAGAGAAAGAACAGAGAGAGAGAGTAAGAACAGAGAGAGAGTAAGAACAGAGAGAGAGTAAGAACAGAGAGAGAGAGTAAGAACAGAGAGAGAGAAAGAACAGAGAGAGAAAGAACAGAGAGAGAAAGAACAGAGAGAGAGAGTAAGAACAGAAAGAGTAAGAACAGAGAGAGAGAAAGAACAGAGAGAGAAAGAACAGAGAGAGAGTAAGAACAGAGAGAGAGAAAGAACAGAGAGAGAGAAAGAACAGAGAGAGAAAGAACAGAGAGAGAGTAAGAACAGAGAGAGTAAGAACAGAGAGAGAGAAAGAACAGAGAGAGAAAGAACAGAGAGAGTAAGAACAGAGAGAGTAAGAACAGAGAGAGAAAGAACAGAGAGAGAGAAAGAACAGAGAGAGAAAGAACAGAGAGAGAGAGTAAGAACAGAGAGGGAGAGAAGGTAGAGAAGCTAGAGAGGGAGAGAAGCTAGAGAAGCTAGAGAGGGAGAGAAGCTAGAGAAGCTAGAGAGGGAGAGAAGGTAGAGAGGGAGAGAAGGTAGAGAGGAGGTAGAGAGGGAGAGAAGATAGAGAGGGAGAGAAGGTAGAGAGAAGATGGAGTGGGAGAGAAGATAGAGAGGGAGAGAAGGTAGAGAGGAGGTAGAGAGGGAGAGAAGATAGAGAGGGAGAGAAGGTAGAGAGGAGGTAGAGAGGGAGAGAAGGTAGAGAGGGAGAGAAGATAGAGACAGACAGAGAAGATAGAGAGGGAGAGAAGATAGAGAGAAGGTAGAGAGAGAGAGAAGGTAGAAAGGGAGAGAAAGTAGAGAGGGAGAAAAGATAGAGAGAAAGTAGAGAGGGAGAGAGGATAGAGAGGGAGAGAAGGTAGAGAGGGAGAGAGGATAGAGAGGGGGAGAAGGTAGAGAGGAGGTAGAGAGGGAGAGAAGATAGAGAGGGAGAGAAGGTAGAGAGGAGGTAGAGAGGGAGAGAAGATAGAGAGGGAGAGAAGGTAGAGAGAAGATGGAGTGGGAGAGAAGATAGAGAGGGAGAGAAGGTAGAGAGGAGGTAGAGAGGGAGAGAAGATAGAGAGGGAGAGAAGGTAGAGAGGAGGTAGAGAGGGAGAGAAGATAGAGAGGGAGAGAAGGTAGAGAGAAGATGGAGTGGGAGAGAAGATAGAGAGGGAGAGAAGGTAGAGAGGGAGAGAAGATAGAGAGGGAGAGAAAGTAGAGAGGGAGAGAAGATAGAGAGAAAGTAGAGAGGGAGAGAGGATAGAGAGGGAGAGAAGGTAGAGAGGGAGAGAGGATAGAGAGGGAGAGAAGGTAGAGAGGGAGAGAGGATAGAGAGGGGGAGAAGGTAGAGAGGAGGTAGAGAGGGAGAGAAGATAGAGAGGGAGAGAAGGTAGAGAGAAGATGGAGTGGGAGAGAAGATAGAGAGGGAGAGAAGGTAGAGAGGAGGTAGAGAGGGAGAGAAGATAGAGAGGGAGAGAAGGTAGAGAGGGAGAGAGGATAGAGAGGGGGAGAAGGTGGAGAGAAGGTAGCAAGAAGAGACAGAAGAAGACAGAAGTGGTAAACAGAAGGCCGGGGGAGGAGAGGAAGGTAATAGTGAGAGAGTAGACATCAGTAAAGTCAGAGTCTCCATCCTTGTGAAACATAGAGAGACACTGAGAGAACAAGAGGAAGAGAGACAAAGAAAAAACATGGATGGATGGATGGATGGATGGATGGATGGATGGATGGATGGATGGATGGATGGATGGATGGAGAGAAAGAGTAGTAAAGGAATAATGCAAGAGAAAAGGGAAGATTGAGAAAGGTGGGACAAAGAAAGAGATGGGGGGGTGGAAACATGAATGCAGATACAGAGGGAACAATGGGGGGGGGGTGCGAGTAAAAACAGATTAGTGAAATGATCCGGGGGGGGGGTCAGTAGTCTGTATAGTAGCTGCAGAAGAAAAACGTGAAAAGTAAAAATTGTTCTGCTGACAGATCCCCACCTTCACCATCCACCTCCCCCTCCGCCCCCCAGAGCTGCATGCTGTGGCCAGGGAACACATACACACACATACACACACACACACACACACACACACACACACACACACACACACACACACACACACACACACACACACACACACACACACACACACACACACACGAGTTGCAAACTCCTGATCCAACATGTGGGGCAATGAGCTGAGCGCCCCTGCACTGCATGCTGGGAGGTTTGGTGTGTGCGGATGGTTCACATGAGATTGGTGAGGAGTTTGAATTCTTTGCTGTATTTTTTCGGATTTTCAACAACATAAACATTCAAGCACCCCAAGGACGCTCTCCACTGGACAAGGAGACAACCAGGGTGTATTCCTCGTCTGTCCTGTGGGCTTGACCAGGCAAACTGTCTTACTACTTGTACCGAGTGTTCAGTGGTGTTCAGGAGGAATGGCGTCCTCTGAGACGCCACCTCTGTCCATCCATCGCTGGATTCGGGTAGTCCCGCCGGAGCCCAGCGTGACGGTGCAGGAGGTCTTGTTGGCCGTAGGAGAGCAAGTTGGTCATGGCAATCTACTGTTTGCTTCCAGGATGAACAAGGCTGTGGTGGTATTTTGAGGAGGAGTGTCATGTTAGCGAGATGATGGAGAGGGGTGTAGTTATCAGTGATGTCTATACTACTGTTTCTCCATGGCCGGTTCCTCTACCAGAACCCCAGTGTGGGCTGTTCCGCCGTTTATCTGCACCAGACTGTTGCAAAGTGAGCTGCAGAGGTTTGTAGTCTGGGATGTACAGATCCGAAGGTAGAACATGTTCAGTCACTCAGGAGACAGGTGTTGAGGTTTTTGGGCTGTCCGACACAGAGTTTGGAGGTTTCCTTTAGAGTTAAGGACGGTTATGGCTCCTCGTACAGGGTGTATACCATTTGGGGGCAGTTGAAATGTCCTGAGTGTGGTGATGTCCGCATAGACAGCGAGTGGAGGCAAACACCGCAGATGCTAACATCCCCCCTGACAATGTCTCCCAGGCAGGGCCAGAACGGAGTCAGTGGGACGAACAGCCTGCTCCACCACTTGTAGATGAGGAAATAGGCCCTCAGCACATGGTCTTGGAGCCGGGGGCGGGTGGAGCTTGCAGAAACACTCGTAGCTGAACAGGCGGCTGCATCCAGCAGCTCGGCAGGGACTCGGGATGTGCTCAGTGGTGAGGGACAGGGTGTGGAGGGTGGAGGTAGGCCTACTGAAGAGAACACGGAGTGTAGAGGAGGTTCCCAGTAGCCAGGTAACGGGCGAGGCTGAGGACATGGATTACGACTCGGAGTCTGTGTCAGTTGGTGAAACATCAAGCCACAACACTGACGTGTATTCTCTGGGGGACATAAACGGTTTTTTTGGATGAAACTTTGGGGAAGTCAGTAAAAGTAAAAGATTATTTCAGTAATACACAGAAGTTCATTAGGACTGTTGGTCATCTGCAGAAGCTGCTTGGCTTTGAGCTGCTTGATGAGAAAAACGTTGTCACCTTAAGAAACACGTCACAGCCTTGACAAAGGCAGCAAAGGGGAAAACTTGGAAGGACAAAAGTTGTGAAATAAATTGTGATCATGCATCCCAGGGCACTTTATTCTTTTTTCTGGTTCATGCCGGTCTGTTTCTGTCTCTATCTTTTCCCCTGTTCTACCCATCTTTTGCAGGGGCTCAGGGTTGGATCGCTTAACATTAATGGTGGGAGGGACAGATGTAAGAGGGCTTTAGTGGCTGAGGTTGCGACGCAGAAAAAGATAAATGTGGTTTTTCTGCAGGAAACTCATAGTGATCAAACTAATGAGATAAACTGGGGGCGGTGGTGGGAGGGGTCATATACACTTAGCCATGGTGCCAACTTTAGTGGGGGGGGGGGTAGCAGTGTTACTAACTAAAAGAATTGTATCATCTGTGCAGTTAGTTAAGGGGAGGTGTCACATTGTAAGGGTAGAAATTGAACAGTGCATTTTCTGTTTGGTCAATGTATATGCCCCAATTCAGGGGGCCGACAGATTAGCCTTTCTCAGTGTTTTGAGGGATGAGTTGCAGAAGTATGGTCAGGAGCAGCTGATCATAGGATCATAGGTGGGGTTTGGAACTGCACCATTGATTTCACCGTGGACAGGACAAGTGAGGAACCATACATTCAGTCATCTGGTAGCTTAGGAGGAATAATTACTCGATTAGATTTACTAGATGCATGGAGGTTGAACCCCCCACTGCTAGACAGTACATGATAATCAATAACAGGGTGAGTGCAGCCAGGCTAGTTAGGTTCTACATTTCAAAGTCACTTGCATCCAGTCTAGTCAGCAGCTCCATTACTCCAGTTGGCTTCACTGATCATCATCTATTCACTGTAGATTTGATCATTTCTCCTGGGAAAAAGTTAGGTCATATTGGCATTTCAACAACAAGTTGCTGCAGGATAGTGTTTTCTGTCAGAGCTTTGAACAGTTTTGGGTCTACTGGCAAAGTATAAAAGCTAATTTTGATTTGCTTAGGCAGTGGTGGGAAGTGGGTAAGGCACAGATTCGTGTCTTCTGTCAGCAGTATACATCTCACCCCACTGCTAGAATTAAAGCAGTCCAGGAGCTGGAGCACAGTATTAAGAACATTGAGTGTGCTATGAATAGTAATCCAGATGTTGCTGCTGATGGCCTGCTGCAAGAGAAAAAGACTGGAGCTCAGGACTTTAATGTGGCAGCCAGTGAAAGGAGCCCTCGTTAGGTCTCACTTCCTCAACATCAAAGACATGGATGCTGCAAGCTCTTTCTTCTTCAGTTTGGAGAAGACTGTTGTCAGGAGGAAGCTGACGACATCCCTAAAGCTCCCCGGTGGCAGGGTGATGACTGATCCAAGGGAAATGAGGAGTCATGCTGTGGCTTTTTACTCTTCTCTCTTTGGAGCAGAGCAGTGTGATCAGGACAGTGCTGCAGAGCTGCTGGAGGGGCTTCCCCAGCTCGGTCTCCAGGAAAAGGCAGACCTGGATAGAGAACTCAGTTTGGAGGAGTTGACTGTAGCTGTTGGTCAAATTACTTCAGGACGGGCTCCCGGAATAGATGGGCTCACCATGGACTTTTACAAGCATTTCTCGTGTTCTGTTGGACCTGCCTTGCATGAAGTACTCTTGGATTGCATCCATGCAGGGATGATGCCTGTCTCTTGTAGGAGGACAGTTCTCTCCTTGCTCCCTAAAAAGGGAGATTTAGCTTTGCTGAAAAACTGGAGGCCAGTGGCCCTTTTATACTTGGACTATAAAGTGCTTTCCAGAGCACTGTCAAACAGACTAGGAGGATATCTGGATATACTTGTTCATATGGACCAAACATACTGTGTACAGGGCAGAACAATAATGACAATCTTTTTCTTTTTTGAGACGTGATGAGCTATGTAAACTTTATGATCTTGACATTGGTATTCTCTCCTTAGATCAAGAAAAAGCATGGCTATTTGTTTTCAGTGCTTAAAGTTTTTGGTGACCATTTTGGATCATGGATGGGGTTATTGTACAGTGGTTCTGAGTGTTTGGTGAAGGTTGGGGTAGGGTTGAGGGTATGACAGTGGCGAGAGAGGACAGCACCCAGTTTGCCTGCAGATCTTCAGTGGGGGAGAAGGTGTTGGGGGTATTTTGGGGCACAGAGGATTATCAGAGGCAGAATTGGGAGGGTGTGGTGGAGAACGTGTGTGCCAAGTTGTCTTTAAGGAACGGTTGCTACCCTAACTGCCATATAGGGGTTTACAGTGTGGACAATTTGAAAACCTGTTTGAAAACCTGTAAAAACTTTTTTGAACTCCTCAATGAGACATCTTCTGAAGCGTTCGTTGGATGAGCTGGACTACAACAAGGCGAAGAAGTGCGACTGTCATCTGTTGCGTTGGAATGTAAACTAAATAAATGTGCTTTTGAAAATCAAATCTCTCTCTCTATTACCCCAGCGTTGATTGTGCTGTCACTGTATTCATGAAACATGGACCCAGGATGTGGCGTGTTTAAGGTGGTGGTGGTGGTGGGGGGGGGGGCAGTTCGCGCTCTGCTCACCTCCAGACAGGACGAGGTGCCGGGCAGCAGCCGCCAGATGGAGGCCATGCTGCGGAAGAAAGACATGTTGTAAGGGTTGTAAAAGGGTTTTTGGGGTGGAGAGGTTTATGGGGGCAAATAACGGCCGTTTAACATGTCGACAGGAAGATCTGGAGAAAATACATGATGACAACTTGTCGGACTTGAGTTGTCTGACCCTTGTGACATGAGTGTGTTGCCTCTGACAATCCACCAAAGAAGCAAAATGGACGAGTTTCACAATGACGTCTGAGCCAAGGCAAAACCCCCTCCTGCCACCACATGAAAACCTGCTTCTGTGTGTGTGTGTGTGTGTGTGTGTGTGTGTGTGTGTGTGTGTGTGTGTGTGTGTGTGTGTGTGTGTGTGTGTGTGTGTGTGTGTGTGTGTGTGTGTGTGTGTGTGTGTGTGTGTTCCCTGGTTTTCTTTCGGTTTCTTTGGAGGTGTGACTGGAACTCTGCTGTGATCTTGAAAGGGTCCAGGTGACTTGAGGGTCTGAGAAGCTCTCGGGTCTTTGTGTTGTTGTTTCTTTGTGTTGTTGCATCACAGATAAAATGTGTGTGTCTGTTTCTCTGTTTGCCAGATCACAAACAGAAGATGAAAAACCTGCTGTCTTAACTAATGCCCCTTTCTCGCTTTTTGTCTCCCCCTTTCTTCCCCTGAAAATCATTTCTTCCCTTCTTTTTTCCAAATGATGTGATCTTTTTCACACTTGTCTCTTTCTCTTGCCTCTTCTTTCCATCCCTCCATCCCCCTCTCCTCCCTTTGCCTCACGTCATGTCTCATGCTCTCTCTCTCATTCACCCTCTTCTTGTATTGACTCCTGTGTTGTCTTTTTCTCCTCCTCCTTTCCTGCCAACGCTCCTCCCCACATCCCGTCCTCACATCTGTCTACTCCTTCTTTTACTTCTGCTCACCTAAACACATTTATTCTTCTGCTCTTCTCTGATCATCACTCCTTGATGGTGCGTCTCCCTCTCTCCTCCTCTCCACAATCTCCTCTGTGCCTTCGCTCACCTTTTCTCCTTTCCCCAAGCATTTCCCTCTCTCTCTTTTACTGCTCTACATCATCTGTCCCCCCCTTCCCCTTCCCCTCCACCTCCAAACTATCTTCCTCATCTCCTTCCTCCCCCCTCTCTCTCGCCATCTCTTTCCCTCCAAACTCCTTCCTCTTCCTCTTCTCTCAACTCTCCAAATGCCCTTTTCCCTCCTCTTCATCTTCTTGTCCTTCTCCTTTTCTCCCTCATTTCCCTTTCCTTACTCTCTCTTACCCAACGCTCCAAACCCCCCCTCCACTTTCCTGCTTTCTCCTCCACCTCTTCACTCTTCCAACCTCCCCCTCTCTTCACCCCTCCCCCCTCCTCAGTAAGTACCGGCCCGCCTCGGAGCAGCACAATGATAATTTCTCACTGTCCACCATCGCTGAGGGCTCCCACCCAAATGTAAGGAAACTGTGCGACACTCCTCCTAACGTCCCTCATGCCCGTGCATTGGCTTACTATGATAACATTATCTGTCAGGTAACGTGGTTCTCGCCTCTCTCTCTCACCCCCTTCTCCTGCCTGTCGCCCCACCCGTCCTCTCCCCTCACCCCAGCGCATGGGCATGAGTCCTCCTTCTCTTCAGGGGTCTAATTAAAATAATCGGGTGTGGGGCCATTCAGGGGGTTTAAGAGGGGGTTCTCTCTCAGCGGGGGGCGGAGGGGGTCAGTTCTGGTCAATAAAAGTGATTGACGCAGGTGTCCATAAGTGTGCCCGTGGGCATGAAGGCAATAAACACACAAGCACATTCAATGCACATGCGCGTGCACCTGTAAGCCCAGATGCAGGAACACTTGAACAAATCCCCACATGCACATGCAAACACATGCAAGCAAGCAAGAATGGCCACAAATTAGGTGCAGGATTCCAGACACACCGAGCATACACACCAACACAAGCCCACGTGTGGACTCGAGCGTATACAGCCGTAGTAGGGTAAGAACAAATAGGGGCGGCATGGGTCAGGAGCTAGAGCGGGTCATCTAGTAATCAGAAGGTTCCCAGTTTGATCTCCGGCTCCTCCAGACAGCGTGTGGAAGTGTCCTTGAGCAAGACACCGAACCCCTAACTGCCCCTGATGAGCAGGTTGGTGCCTTGCATGGCAGCCTCCGCCATCAGTGTGTGGCTGTGCGTGTGAATGGGAGAATGCAGTAGCGTATCATGGGGTTTCAGTCAGGGCCTTCAGTAACGAACTGCACCCCCCCACCCCCAACACACACATACAGATTTCTCATATGAGTGCCGATACAGCCACATACAACATACACTATCACGCACTACACGTATGCACCACTGGGTCAACGCCAAGAAGACAGCTGATACTCAACAAGCACAACACACAACACAGTGCACTACAGCAGCTACTGCAGCATCACCATCACACCTTCCTTCACGTCGCTCAGCAACCAGACTGCACACACACACACACACACACACACACACACACACACACACACACACACACACACACACACACACACACACACACACACACACCAACAACTAGAAGAGGGCACTCAGTATCTCCACCCGGTGCTCGGACTTAACGACAAAACACCCCTTTTTCTCCTAGCAGGAGGAGGCCTTCCTTACTCAAGACTTCAGATGTGTTTAACCGTCGCGCTTTTCATGATATAAAATCAGTGTAGTCGAATGACTTTCATTCATTCTAAAGCAATTAAACAACGGTAGGAAAACATAGCACACGTTTAATTGGAGCTGCTGAGGTGACTGCCATCTGTGCCTGTATTCATCCTACTCTTGAAAGTGTATTTTTATAGCGGAGTTTTAACTTTGGAGTCTATGCCACTTCCGCGTCTAATCCCCTCATGACGTCATTAAACCAACATGGCGGCGAGGTGACTAAAGTGAATTATTTTTGGCTCATCCAGAGTTCCTCCACTTCTCCTGAATTGCGATCAGCAGTGAATGATTTGCTAATTTGTGAAATACACATGATGAACTCTGTCGCGGCCCCACCCGAGCTACATCAGCGGTGCGCATGCGTGCAGCGACAGAGCGTAGGGTTGGTCGAGCGAGCTAGAGAGTGAATGGAGAGAGTGAGCGGCGATAGCGATAACAAACGTTTTCCGAAGGGTTTTAATCCCCACAACCACGAGAGGCTCTGGATCATACAGTCGTAACGGCACCACACATTCTGGGCTGACAGGCCCAGTGACTCGTGAGATCAGCCGCGGACAGAGAAACGCACGCGACCCAAGGCATGCCGCCTGGCGGAGATACGTTTCCACAGTGGATGCAGTGTCACCAGTCACTCACACGACGTTAACAAATTCAGTACAGCCACAATATCGTCAGTGCACCGCGTTCAGTTCAATAAGAAAGCTGTGCACACCAACCTGGAGCTGAAGTTCCACCTCCAGACTCCTGGCAGCCTTCTCTCACAAAAGTATCCGGCGATTTAGTCCGTTTGGGAGAACGTGTAACATAATGCAGACAATCCTACCAGATTCACAAAAAACGCTTAGTTTGCTCACAACCTGCCAAAGGCTTAACTTCAAAGTTGATGACGACACCGGGGCTAGCATCGACACATCACAGGGCCCCTGGGGCGTTCTGTCACTACGCATCAACATTTGATTGGCTGATGATACAGTCACTCAAGTTGTGATCAATTTGCAGCTTCGGGCTTCATGGCAAGGCTAGCAATACCAGGACTACTGCTGGTCCAAGGCTAGCAATACCAAGAGTGCTGCTGGTCCAAGGCTAGCAATACCAGGACTACTACTGGTCCAAGGCTAGCAATACCAAGAGTGCTGCTGGTCCAAGGCTAGCAATACCAGGACTACTACTGGTCCAAGGCTAGCAATACCAAGAGTGCTGATGGTCCAAGGCTAGCAATACCAGGACTACTACTGGTCCAAGGCTAGCAATACCAAGAGTGCTGCTGGTCCAAGGCTAGCAATACCAGGACTACTACTGGTCCAAGGTTAGCAATACCAGGAGTGCTGCTGGTCCAAGGCTAGCAATACCAGGACTACTACTGGTCCAAGGCTAGCAATACCAGGAGTGCTGCTGGTCCAAGGCTAGCAATACCAGGACTACTACTGGTCCAAGGCTAGCAATACCAGGAGTGCTGCTGGTCCAAGGCTAGCAATACCAGGACTACCACCGGTCCAAGGCTAGCAATACCAGGAGTGCTGCTGGTCCAAGGCTAGCAATACCAGGACTACCACCGGTCCAAGGCTAGCAATACCAGGAGTGCTGCTGGTCCAAGGCTAGCAATACCAGGACTACCACCGGTCCAAGGCTAGCAATACCAGGAGTGCTGCTGGTCCAAGGCTAGCAATACCAGGACTACCACTGGTCCAAGGCTAGCAATACCAGGAGTGCTGCTGGTCCAAGGAGCTGTGATGCATTTAGATGACATAGGAATGCCCTGCTCTGTCCCGGAAAAAAAAGAAATTGAACTCAGACACATTTCAGGCACACGTCAACTATGAAAAACAACTGCTGGTTTTGACAAGGCCAGCAGACAAGGCCCTGCAGGCCCTGACTGCCCACCACTGGGGATATGAGGCATACACGCACTGTAAAGCGCTTTGAGTGGTCTGCAGACTAGAAAGCGCTGTATAAATGCAGGCCCTTTACCATTTAATAAATATACATTTGAATTTATTTATTCATAAATATGTAAATACATAAAGATAATAACATAATGATATATAAATTCTACGCACATATACACACAAAAACCACACACGCATGCACATGTAAAAACAAACAAACCCATAATTGTACACATACAAACACAGAAAAAACAAGAATAAGGAGGCTTTTAGGAAATAGAATCCAGACATGTGGACTGATGTGGACTGTCAGAGCCTGGCCGGCTGCTGTGACAGGGGTCCGTAGATGCTCTCAAAGGAAAAGGGCTGCGCATGTTAATACCACACCGAGTTCTGAAAGTTTTGATTAAGTCAAGCAAACAAAAACTTGCCGTACACATGATGTTGTGCCATCAGAGAACACACTAAGAAACCAGAACAAACACAGACCCGGTAGGAGCACCATCACCATGGCAACCATTCAGAGTACCACCATAATGACAATATACTGATGCAGAACTGATGGACGTTTGTACTGGCAACATGAGGGCACAGCTGTCCTTTGCAGCATTGTTTGACAAAAATGGCCACCAAGGTTAGTTGTTGAAATCCAAATGGAGATGTTAAAGTGTTGCTTAATAGACCTGTCCAGGACTTTAACCCAGCTGAGAGAACCCCCACGTCCTCCCTTCTGTGACCCCCTCCCTCATCCCGTGTCTCCCTAACCAACTCCTTCTCTGATCACCCCTTGCATCAGTATGTCATGGCATGCTCGCTCTTTTACTAACATGCAGCTCCTTGTGGCCATGTTGGCAACTGCAGCTCTGCTTTGCTACATGTATGTGTTTAACCAAATCCCCACTTCACTCGTTTATCCTGACAGTGGGTGGGCGACAGGCGACTGACATGATTGGTCAAAATGAGGTTTTCTGGAGGGAGGGCGAGGATTGGATTTACATCCAGGTAAGACGATGGTATGGAAGATTTGGGAGAAGTGACTGGGGCTATCCAATCAGGATAAACATCTGAGATGCAACGCCTCTCTGCTGCCTACTGGTGGCACCAGAGAGTTTACAGGCGCCTCACTAACAGAAGCATGGGTAGCTAGTAGTGACAAGGCTAAGGTTGTAGCAGCATGGGTAGCAAGAACACTACAACACCCAGTAGGTCATGTTAAGATGTGGTACCACCTTCTAACAACTCCCACCAGTAGTTTGGACATCTATCTCCAAGTCCAACGTTGTAAGCCAAACGTAAATTTTCTTGATTGTTTGGTCTTGATTTTATTTTATGCTGTCTTGACAATTTAAACATCTTTCACAGTCAAACATAAAAACTTGTCAATAACTATCACGACTTCGAGTTACAGCGCCTCATCTAACAAGTCATTAGCACGTGGCTTAACCACAACCAAATGTATCCTCACAACCTCGACCAACAATAAAGACCCCAAAATCTCAGAAAATAAAACGTCATCCATCCTCATCGCTTATCCACATTTATGTCATTATCACCTTTCTAACCCACACCCCAAACCCATACAGCAGCCGGTAGAAGCCACACTGTGGTCAAACAGCACTTGCAGATACTTGGTGACGTGTGTTCTAGTCAGTCAGCTGTCAGATGGGCTCTGCTTTAATGCACAGGACAAAACACACGGGCCCCAAAAGGTTTTAGCAACTTACCCCAGGTAGGTTTCTACAAGGCAACTTAGGATCCTCCTTAACTGTATTTGTTCTGCTGCAATGAACCGCGCTCATCTGCTGCTTCGTTCAGTTCAAAACAAACACACAAGAATGATTTCCAAATGCTGTTTGACCCTGATCTGCTTTCTAGCAAGCGCCACAATTTAATTCCAGAAAGTTTCCCTTCCTCCACCAAAGCCATCGTGACCTATCAGCTTTCCTATACAACTCAACCTACAGTCACTAATATAGTGTACCTCCAGTAAACCCACGTTTTCAAACTAACAGTCTTTCTGTGTGGTGTGTCAACATGGCCGAGAACCACAGTAGAACCATTCAAACCAGCAGAGAGCTCAGAGTCTTGTGGTGTCAGTATTTGGTAAGCACAGTGTCAGGGTACCTCTCTCTCTCTCTCTCTCTCTCTCTCTCTCTCTCTCTCTCTCTCTCTCTCTCTCTCTCTCTCTCTCTCTCTCTCTCTCTCTCTCTCTCTCTCTCTCTCTCTCTCTCTCTCTCTCTCTCTCTCTCTCTCTCTCTCTCTCTCTCTCTCTCTCTCTCTCTCTCTCTGAGGATGTCATTGTGGTTTTGAGGAGAGTAACATTTGCCCCTGCCCCCTCCCCTCAGAAAACCATGAGCAGATATACCTGGGAGTGTAAGACCAAAGAGGAGTCCGACTGTGAGGTAAGGACCGCCCCCTAGATGGGTCCACCCCGTTCACCCCCCCCCTCCAAACGGCTCTCATTGTTATGTGGCTCCATCAGTTGAACAGCATCCCCCACCCTCCCACCCCCAAACTCAGGGTTAAGAGCCAATACAACACATGTAAACTCAGAGTTAAGACCCAATACAACACATGTAAACTCAGGGTTAAGACCCAATACAACACATGTAAACTCAGGGTTAAGACTCAATACAACACATGCAAACTCAGGGTTAAGACTCAATACAACACATGTAAACTCAGGGTTAAGACCCAATACAACACATGTAAACTCAGGGTTAAGACTCAATACAACACATAACTCAGGGTTAAGAGCCAATACAACACATGTAAACTCAGAGTTAAGACCCAATACAACACATGTAAACTCAGGGTTAAGACTCAATGCAACACATGTAAGCTCAGGGTTGAGACTCAATGCAACACATGTAAGCTCAGGGTTAAGACCCAATACCACACATGTAAACTCAGGGTTAAGATCCAATACAACACATGTAAACTCAGAGTTAAGACCCAATACAACACATGTAAACTCAGGGTTGAGACTCAATGCAACACATGTAAACTCAGGGTTAAGACTCAATGCAACACATGTAAACTCAGGGTTAAGACTCAATACAACACATGTAAACTCAGGGTTTAGACCCAATACAACACATGTAAACTCAGGGTTAAGACCCAATACAACACATGTAAACTCAGGGTTAAGACTCAATACAATACATGTAAACTCAGGGTTAAGAGCCAATACAACACATGTAAACTCAGGGTTAAGAGCCAATACAACACATGTAAACTCAGGGTTAAGAGCCAATAGAGCACATGTAAACTCAGGGTTAAGAGCCAATACAACACATGTAAACTCAGGGTTAAGACCAAATACAACACATGTAAACTCAGGGTTAAGACTCAATACAACACATGTAAACTCAGGGTTAAGAGCCAATAGAACACATGTAAACTTAGGGTTAAGACTCAATGTAACACATGTAAACTCAGGGTTAAGACTCAATGCAACACATGTAAACTCAGGGTTAAGAGCCAATGCAACACATGTAAACTCAGGGTTAAGACTCAATACAACACATGTAAACTCAGGGTTAAGAGCCAATACAACACATGTAAACTCAGGGTTAAGACTCAATACAATACATGTAAACTCAGGGTTAAGACTCAATACAATACATGTAAACTCAGGGTTAAGACTCAATACAACACATGTAAACTCAGGGTTAAGACCCAATACAACACATGTAAACTCAGGGTTAAGAGCCAATGCAACACATGTAAACTCAGGGTTAAGAGCCAATACAACACATGTAAACTTAGGGTTAAGACTCAATGTACCACAT
>NC_079219.1:61695809-61718309 GCF_029633865.1 Lampris incognitus
AAGAGGACGATGGAGGATGATGAGAGGATAATGGGAGGATTATGTGAGGATGATGGGAGGATGGGGGAGGATGATGAGAGGATGATGGGAGGATGATGGGGGGATGATGGGAGGATGATGAGATGATGATAGGAGGACGATGAGAAGATGATGGGACGATGATGGGAGCATTATGAGAGGATGATGAGAGGATGATGGGAGGATGATGGGAGGATGATCAGAGGAGGATGGGAGGATTATGAGAGGATGATGGGAGGATGATGAGAGGACGACGGGAGGATGATGAGAGGATGATGGGAGGATGATGAGAGGAGGATGGGAGGATGAGGAGAGGATGATGAGAGGATGATGGAAGGATTATGAGGATGATAGGAGGATGATGGGAGGATGATGGGAGGATGAGGAGAGGATGATGGAAGGATGATGAGAGGATGATGGGAGGATAATGGGAGCATGAGGAGAGAATGATGGGAAGATGAAGAGAGGATGATGAGAGGATGAACATCTCATCTCCCCCCCCACATGGACACCATGTGGCTCCTCTGGATCTGCAGCACAGCTGTACATACAGTTACTGGCATCAATAAATACAAAAAAACTGGGGCCACAAAATAAACTGACGAACTCTCCAGATTTCATTTCCACTGACTGAGTCACCTGTCAGACAAGTCAGATGGGGAGTGAACTTCATATTGACAGATATCTTGACAGATGAGGAGTGACCTTCATCTTGACAGATATCTTGACAGATGAGGAGGGACCTTCATCATGACAGATATCTTGACAGATGAGGAGTGACCTTCATCTTGACAGATATCTTGACAGATGAGGAGTGACCTTTCTTGGCAGTTATCTTGACAGATGAGGACTGACCTTCATCTTGACAGATATCTTGACATATGAGGAGTGACCTTCATCTTGACAGATATCTTTACATATGAGGAGTGACCTTCATCTTGACAGATATCTTTACAGATGAGGAGTGACCTTCATCTTGACAGCGTCAGTCATGGAATCATTTAGTAAATACTGTCGTTCAGCTTTTACTCACCTTGACCAGGTCGACCAGCTGACTCTCTGATCAGTTGTTGGTTTTATTGGTTCAGTCCAGTAGAATCTCTGATCAGTTGTTGGTTTTATTGGATCAGTCCAGCTGAATCTCTGATCAGGTGTTGGTTTTATTGGTTCAGTCCAGCTGAATCTCTGATCAGTTGTTGGTTTTATTGGTTCAGTCCAGCTGAATCTCTGAGCAGGTGTTGGTTTTATTGGTTCAGTCCAGCTGAATCTCTGATCAGGTGTTGGGTTTATTGGTTCAGTCCAGCAGAATTTCTGATCAGGTGTTGGTTTTATTGGCTCAGTCCAGCTGAATCTCTGATCAGGTGTTGGTTTTATTGGTTCAGTCCAGCTGGACCTCTGGTCAGTTGTTGGTTTTATTGGTTCAGTCCAGCTGAATCTCTGATCAGTTGATGGTTTTATTGGTTCAGTCCAGCTGAATCTCTGATCAGATGGTGGTTTTATTGGTTCAGTCCAGCTGAATCTCTGATCAGTTGTTGGTTTTTTTTGGTTTAGTCCAGTAGAATCTCTGATCAGTTGTTGGTTTTATTGGTTCAGTCCAGCTGAATCTCTGAGCAGGTGTTGGTTTCATTGGTTCAGTCCAGCTGAATCTCTGAGCAGGTGTTGGTTTTATTGGTTCAGTCCAGCTGAATCTCTGATCAGGTGTTGGTTTTATTGGTTCAGTCCAGCAGAATTTCTGATCAGGTGTTGGTTTTATTGGCTCAGTCCAGCTGAATCTCTGATCAGGTGTTGGTTTTATTGGTTCAGTCCAGCTGGACCTCTGGTCAGGTGTTGGTTTTATTGGTTCAGTCCAGCTGAATCTCTGATCAGATGTTGGTTTTATTGGTTCAGTCCAGCTGAATCTCTGATCAGTTGTTGGTTTTTTTTGGTTTAGTCCAGTAGAATCTCTGATCAGTTGTTGGTTTTATTGGTTCAGTCCAGTAGAATCTCTGATCAGATGTTGGTTTTATTGGTTAAGTCCAGCTGAATCTCTGAGCAGGTGTTGGTTTTATTGGTTCAGTCCAGCTGAATCTCTGATCAGGTGTTGGTTTTATTGGTTCAGTCCAGCAGAATTTCTGATCAGGTGTTGGTTTTATTGGTTCAGTCCAGCTGAATCTCTGATCAGGTGTTGGTTTTATTGGCTCAGTCCAGATGAATCTCTGATCAGTTGTTGGTTTTATTGGTTCAGTCCAGCTGGACCTCTGGTCAGTTGTTGGTTTTATTGGTTCAGTCCAGCTGAATCTGTGATCAGGTGTTGGTTTTATTGGTTCAGTCCAGCTGAATCTCTGATCAGGTGTTGGTTTTATTGGTTCAGTCCAGCTGAATCTCTGATCAGGTGTTGGTTTTATTGGTTCAGTCCAGCTGAATCTCTGATCAGTTGTTGGTTTTATTGGTTCAGTCCAGTAGAATCTCTGATCAGGTGTTGGTTTTATTGGTTCAGTCCAGCTGGACCTCTGGTCAGTTGTTGGTTTTATTGGTTCAGTCCAGCTGAATCTCTGATCAGTTGTTAGTTTTTTTTGGTTTAGTCCAGTAGAATCTTTGATCAGTTGTTGGTTTTATTGGTTCAATCCAGTAGAATCTCTTATCAGGTGTTGGTTTTATTGGTTCAGCCCAGCTGAATCTCTGATCAGTTTTTGGTTTTATTGGTTCACTCCAGTAGAATCTCTGATCAGGTGTTGGTTTTATTGGCTCAGTCCAGCTGAATCTCTGATCAGGTGTTGGTTTTATTGGTTCAGTCCAGCTGAATCTCTGATCAGTTGTTGGTTTTATTGGTTCAGTCCAGCTGAATCTCTGATCAGGTGTTGGTTTTATTGGTTCAGTCCAGCTGAATCCCTGATCAGGTGTTGGTTTTATTGGTTCAGTCAAGCTGAATCTCTGATCAGTTGTTGGTTTTATTGGTTCAGTCCAGTAGAATCTCTGATCAGGTGTTGGTTTTATTGGCTCAGTCCAGCTGAATCTCTGATCAGGTGTTGGTTTTATTGGTTCAGTCCAGCTGAATCTCTGATCAGTTGTTGGTTTTATTGGTTCAGTCCAGCTGAATCTCTGAGCAGCTGTTGGTTTTATTGGTTCAGTCCAGCTGAATCTCTGATCAGGTGTTGGTTTTATTGGTTCAGTCCAGTAGAATCTCTTATCAGGTGTTGGTTTTATTGGTTCAGCCCAGCTGAATCTCTGATCAGGTGTTGGTTTTATTGGCTGAGTCCCGCTGAATCTCTGATCAGGTGTTGGTTTTATTGGCTCAGTCCAGCTGAATCTCTGATCAGGTGTTTGTTTTATTGGTTCAGCCCAGCTGAATCTCTGATCAGGTGTTGGGTTTATTGGCTCAGTCCAGCTGAATCTCTGAGCAGGTGTTGGTTTTATTGGTTCAGTCCAGCTGAATCTCTGATCAGGTGTTGGTTTTATTGGTTCAGTCCAGCAGAATCTCTGATCAGGTGTTGGTTTTATTGGTTCAGTCCAGCTGATCTCTGATCAGGTGTTGGTTTTATTGGTTCAGTCCAGTAGAATCTCTGATCAGTTGTTGGTTTTATTGGTTCAGTCCAGTAGAATCTCTGATCAGTTGTTGGTTTTATTGGTTCAGTCCAGCTGAATCTCTGATCAGGTGTTGGTTTTATTGGTTCAGTCCAGTAGAATCTCTGATCAGTTGTTGGTTTTATTGGTTAAGTCCAGCTGAATCTCTGAGCAGGTGTTGGTTTTATTGGTTCAGTCCAGCTGAATCTCTGATCAGGTGTTGGTTTTATTGGTTCAGTCCAGCAGAATTTCTGATCAGGTGTTGGTTTTATTGGTTCAGTCCAGCTGAATCTCTGATCAGGTGTTGGTTTTATTGGCTCAGTCCAGATGAATCTCTGATCAGTTGTTGGTTTTATTGGTTCAGTCCAGCTGGACCCCTGGTCAGTTGTTGGTTTTATTGGTTCAGTCCAGCTGAATCTCTGATCAGTTGTTGTTTTTTTTTGGTTTAGTCCAGTAGAATCTCTGATCAGTTGTTGGTTTTATTGGTTCAGTCCAGTAGCATCTCTGATCAGTTGTTGGTTTTATTGGTTAAGTCCAGCTGAATCTCTGATCAGGTGTTGGTTTTATTGGTTCAGTCCAGCTGAATCTGTGATCAGGTGTTGGTTTTGTTGGTTCAGTCCAGCTGAATCTCTGATCAGGTGTTGGTTTTATTGGTTCAGTCCAGCTGAATCTCTGATCAGGTGTTGGTTTTATTGGTTCAGTCCAGCTGAATCTCTGATCAGTTGTTGGTTTTATTGGTTCAGTCCAGTAGAATCTCTGATCAGGTGTTGGTTTTATTGGCTCAGTCCAGCTGAATCTCTGATCAGTTGTTGGTTTTATTGGTTCAGTCCAGCTGGACCTCTGGTCAGTTGTTGGTTTTATTGGTTCAGTCCAGCTGAATCTCTGATCAGTTATTAGTTTTTTTTGGTTTAGTCCAGTAGAATCTTTGATCAGTTGTTGGTTTTATTGGTTCAGTCCAGTAGAATCTCTTATCAGGTGTTGGTTTTATTGGTTCAGCCCAGCTGAATCTCTGATCAGGTGTTGGTTTTATTGGTTCAGTCCAGCTGAATCTCTGATCAGTTGTTGGTTTTATTGGTTCAGTCCAGCTGAATCTCTGAGCAGCTGTTGGTTTTATTGGTTCAGTCCAGCTGAATCTCTGATCAGTTGTTGGTTTTATTGGTTCAGTCCAGTAGAATCTCTGATCAGTTGTTGGTTTTATTGGTTAAGTCCAGCTGAATCTCTGAGCAGGTGTTGGTTTTATTGGTTCAGTCCAGCTGGATCTCTGATCAGGTGTTGGTTTTATTGGTTCAGTCCAGCAGAATTTCTGATCAGGTGTTGGTTTTATTGGTTCAGTCCAGCTGAATCTCTGATCAGGTGTTGGTTTTATTGGCTCAGTCCAGATGAATCTCTGATCAGTTGTTGGTTTTATTGGTTCAGTCCAGCTGGACCTCTGGTCAGTTGTTGGTTTTATTGGTTCAGTCCAGCTGAATCTCTGATCAGTTGTTGTTTTTTTTTGGTTTAGTCCAGTAGAATCTCTGATCAGTTGTTGGTTTTATTGGTTCAGTCCAGTAGCATCTCTGATCAGTTGTTGGTTTTATTGGTTAAGTCCAGCTGAATCTCTGATCAGGTGTTGGTTTTATTGGTTCAGTCCAGCTGAATCTGTGATCAGGTGTTGGTTTTATTGGTTCAGTCCAGCTGAATCTCTGATCAGGTGTTGGTTTTATTGGTTCAGTCCAGCTGAATCTCTGATCAGGTGTTGGTTTTATTGGTTCAGTCCAGCTGAATCTCTGATCAGTTGTTGGTTTTATTGGTTCAGTCCAGTAGAATCTCTGATCAGGTGTTGGTTTTATTGGCTCAGTCCAGCTGAATCTCTGATCAGGTGTTGGTTTTATTGGTTCAGTCCAGCTGGACCTCTGGTCAGTTGTTGGTTTTATTGGTTCAGTCCAGCTGAATCTCTGATCAGTTATTAGTTTTTTTTGGTTTAGTCCAGTAGAATCTTTGATCAGTTGTTGGTTTTATTGGTTCAGTCCAGTAGAATCTCTTATCAGGTGTTGGTTTTATTGGTTCAGCCCAGCTGAATCTCTGATCAGGTGTTGGTTTTATTGGCTCAGTCCTGCTGAATCTCTGATCAGGTGTTGGTTTTATTGGCTCAGTCCAGCTGAATCTCTGATCAGGTGTTGGTTTTATTGGTTCAGTCCAGCTGAATCTGTGATCAGGTGTTGGTTTTGTTGGTTCAGTCCAGCTGAATCTCTGATCAGGTGTTGGTTTTATTGGTTCAGTCCAGCTGAATCTCTGATCAGGTGTTGGTTTTATTGGTTCAGTCCAGCTGAATCTCTGATCAGTTGTTGGTTTTATTGGTTCAGTCCAGTAGAATCTCTGATCAGGTGTTGGTTTTATTGGCTCAGTCCAGCTGAATCTCTGATCAGTTGTTGGTTTTATTGGTTCAGTCCAGCTGGACCTCTGGTCAGTTGTTGGTTTTATTGGTTCAGTCCAGCTGAATCTCTGATCAGTTATTAGTTTTTTTTGGTTTAGTCCAGTAGAATCTTTGATCAGTTGTTGGTTTTATTGGTTCAGTCCGGTAGAATCTCTTATCAGGTGTTGGTTTTATTGGTTCAGCCCAGCTGAATCTCTGATCAGGTGTTGGTTTTATTGGCTCAGTCCTGCTGAATCTCTGATCAGGTGTTGGTTTTATTGGCTCAGTCCTGCTGAATCTCTGATCAGGTGTTGGTTTTATTGGTTCAGTCCAGCTGAATCTGTGATCAGGTGTTGGTTTTGTTGGTTCAGTCCAGCTGAATCTCTGATCAGGTGTTGGTTTTATTGGTTCAGTCCAGCTGAATCTCTGATCAGGTGTTGGTTTTATTGGTTCAGTCCAGCTGAATCTCTGATCAGTTGTTGGTTTTATTGGTTCAGTCCAGTAGAATCTCTGATCAGGTGTTGGTTTTATTGGCTCAGTCCAGCTGAATCTCTGATCAGTTGTTGGTTTTATTGGTTCAGTCCAGCTGGACCTCTGGTCAGTTGTTGGTTTTATTGGTTCAGTCCAGCTGAATCTCTGATCAGTTATTAGTTTTTTTTGGTTTAGTCCAGTAGAATCTTTGATCAGTTGTTGGTTTTATTGGTTCAGTCCAGTAGAATCTCTTATCAGGTGTTGGTTTTATTGGTTCAGCCCAGCTGAATCTCTGATCAGGTGTTGGTTTTATTGGTTCAGTCCAGCTGAATCTCTGATCAGTTGTTGGTTTTATTGGTTCAGTCCAGCTGAATCTCTGAGCAGCTGTTGGTTTTATTGGTTCAGTCCAGCTGAATCTCTGATCAGTTGTTGGTTTTATTGGTTCAGTCCAGTAGAATCTCTGATCAGTTGTTGGTTTTATTGGTTAAGTCCAGCTGAATCTCTGAGCAGGTGTTGGTTTTATTGGTTCAGTCCAGCTGGATCTCTGATCAGGTGTTGGTTTTATTGGTTCAGTCCAGCAGAATTTCTGATCAGGTGTTGGTTTTATTGGTTCAGTCCAGCTGAATCTCTGATCAGGTGTTGGTTTTATTGGCTCAGTCCAGATGAATCTCTGATCAGTTGTTGGTTTTATTGGTTCAGTCCAGCTGGACCTCTGGTCAGTTGTTGGTTTTATTGGTTCAGTCCAGCTGAATCTCTGATCAGTTGTTGTTTTTTTTTGGTTTAGTCCAGTAGAATCTCTGATCAGTTGTTGGTTTTATTGGTTCAGTCCAGTAGCATCTCTGATCAGTTGTTGGTTTTATTGGTTAAGTCCAGCTGAATCTCTGATCAGGTGTTGGTTTTATTGGTTCAGTCCAGCTGAATCTGTGATCAGGTGTTGGTTTTATTGGTTCAGTCCAGCTGAATCTCTGATCAGGTGTTGGTTTTATTGGTTCAGTCCAGCTGAATCTCTGATCAGGTGTTGGTTTTATTGGTTCAGTCCAGCTGAATCTCTGATCAGTTGTTGGTTTTATTGGTTCAGTCCAGTAGAATCTCTGATCAGGTGTTGGTTTTATTGGCTCAGTCCAGCTGAATCTCTGATCAGGTGTTGGTTTTATTGGTTCAGTCCAGCTGGACCTGTGGTCAGTTGTTGGTTTTATTGGTTCAGTCCAGCTGAATCTCTGATCAGTTATTAGTTTTTTTTGGTTTAGTCCAGTAGAATCTTTGATCAGTTGTTGGTTTTATTGGTTCAGTCCAGTAGAATCTCTTATCAGGTGTTGGTTTTATTGGTTCAGCCCAGCTGAATCTCTGATCAGGTGTTGGTTTTATTGGCTCAGTCCTGCTGAATCTCTGATCAGGTGTTGGTTTTATTGGCTCAGTCCAGCTGAATCTCTGATCAGGTGTTTGTTTTATTGGTTCAGCCCAGCTGAATCTCTGATCAGGTGTTGGGTTTATTGGCTCAGTCCAGCTGAATCTCTGAGCAGGTGTTGGTTTTATTGGTTCAGTCCAGCTGAATCTCTGATCAGGTGTTGGTTTTATTGGTTCAGTCCAGCAGAATTTCTGATCAGGTGTTGGTTTTATTGGTTCAGTCCAGCTGAATCTCTGATCAGGTGTTGGTTTTATTGGTTCAGTCCAGCTGAATCTCTGATCAGGTGTTGGTTTTATTGGCTCAGTCCAGATGAATCTCTGATCAGTTGTTGGTTTTATTGGTTCAGTCCAGCTGGACCTCTGGTCAGTTGTTGGTTTTATTGGTTCAGTCCAGCTGAATCTCTGATCAGGTGTTGGTTTTATTGGTTCAGTCCAGCTGAATCTCTGATCAGATGTTGGTTTTATTGGTTCAGCCCAGCTGAATCTCTGATCAGGTGTTGGTTTTATTGGCTCAGTCCTGCTGAATCTCTGATCAGTTGTTTGTTTTATTGGTTCAGCCCAGCTGAATCTCTGATCAGGTGTTGGGTTTATTGGCTCAGTCCAGCTGGATCTCTGATCAGGTGTTGGTTATATTGGTTCAGTCCAGGAGAATCTCTGATCAGGTGTTGGTTTTATTGGTTCAGTCCAGATGGATCTGTGATCAGGTGTTGGTTTTATTGGTTCCGTCCAGTAGAATCTCTGATCAGGTGTTGGTTTTATTGGTTCAGTCCAGGGGAATCTCTGATCAGGTGTTGGTTTTATTGGTTCCGTCCAGTAGAATCTCTGATCAGGTGTTGGTTTTATTGGTTCAGTCCAGGGGAATCTCTGATCAGGTGTTGGTTTTATTGGTTCAGTCAAGCTGAATCTCTGATCAGGTGTTGGTTTTATTGGTTCCGTTCAGTAGAGGAAAAGGATTTTTAAGCTCTGTGGGAAGTCGTGCCTAGTCTGTATGTACACTGGTATTTTTTCCTGGTGTTTTTGAAAACGTAGCTTTTTCTTTGCATTTTGACCTGTCGTCCACACGCAAACTGTGTTTAGGTCACTGAAAACGGACCTTAGGGAAAACACCTTCCAGGGCGAGGATGCTCAGCAACTCCGTGTTCAGTGTTGACATGCAGACAGGGAAAACAGATTCTGGCTTGTTGTCAGCTTTTTTTCAGGCCTCTGATTGGCCAACATAGCTTGAGGGTTGGGGTGATATCGCCGCCTGTTGGTTTGGCATGCTTCTGACACGCACTCGTTGTGCTGAGTAGCATGTGTTTTTCCGTTTTCATTTGGACAGAGATTTTTTTTTTAAACAGTTCGTGTGGACAGGGTTTATTTTAAGAACGGCCCGTTTACATGTGGAGTAGAACTCAGCCACGCACTCTTAGTATTGCAGCGAATTCCGGGGGCAGCCGAGACCCCCGCAGCCCGGACGCGAGAGACCCTGGTTCGCGTCCGGACTGCGGGGGTCTCGGAATTCGCTGCAGCATCTTGTTCACGACTGTGTGGACATGTGCTGAACTCGGTGTACTTCCAGCAGACACACTTGGACCCAGCTGCACTCAGCACAGGTGCGACAGCCCGTCAGCCAGCACACAATGTTCTGCACAACACAAACCAAAACCCTCCACCCTCAAAAGGTCCGTCTGGACCGGTCCATGTACCATCCACATCATCCAAACCCACGTTGGTCTCCGTCCCCTTTACCCCACCCTGTCCAAACGCTCTGACGCCCCCCCCCGACGTCCCCCTCAATCCCCCGCTGCCAAACCAACCAACCAAATAACAACAAAACAACCAAACAACATTTTTCCAGTTTCACGCGGACGGGAGGACAGACGCCCCCTACCCTGTAACCATGGAAGTGACGTACCCACACGTCCTGCCTGAAGTCACTATCTAGGCCAACTGCCACAGGGTAAATACTCTCCCCCTCATCCCCCTTTGTACAAGTGTCCCTACATCAAGTGAACTTCCGGTGTGTTTGGGAAAATGGCGCCACTCTCAGGCGCTGTTACATGTGTCTTTGACTTGTGTGTGTTTGTGTTTGTCTGGTCAGATGTGTTGATAACATCAGGGAGGAGAAGCAGTCAGCTTGACTGTACGTGTGTGTGTGTGTGTGTGTGTGTGTTTGTAGAGTGTGTTTGTAGAGTGTGTGTGTTTTGTAGACAGTGTGTGTGTGTGTGTGTGTGTGTGTGTGTTTGTAGAGTGTGTGTTGTCGACAGTGTGTGTGTGTGTTGTCGATATGTGTGTGTGTGTGTTTTGTAGACAGTGTGTGTGTGTGTGTGTTTGTAGAGTGTGTGTTGTCGATATGTGTGTATGTATGTTTGTAGAGTGTGTGTTGTCGACAGTGTGTGTGTGTGTGTGTTTTGCAGACAGTGTGTGTGTGTGTGTGTGTGTGTGTGTGTGTGTGTGTTTTGTAGACAGTGTGTGTGTGTGTGTTTTGTAGACAGTGTGTGTGTGTGTGTGTGTGTTTTGTAGACAGTGTGTGTGTGTGTGTGTGTGTGTGTTTTTTGTAGACAGTGTGTGTGTGTGTGTGTGTGTGTGTGTGAGCATGCAGGAGTGTGCCTGGGCATCAGAGAGTGCTCCAACCCGCCTGTGGTCAGAGAGGCAGAGAGGGCGCCCCAGGAGGCCGCACGCAGCGCGGCAGGGTCGATGATGCCATGCAGATTTAACGGATAACAACAGGCTGGCGAAGCAGAGCCACAATGGACCCGCAATCAATGTTTCCAGCTGACCTTAATTAAGTTCGGATGAAGCGTAGTGAAGAAAAACAACACAAGCGTTTGCCTCTTAAAAGCCCCGCCTTTTATTCTGACTGGGCGGCTGTGACGGTGGTACTCACAGTGACGGTGGTACTCACAGACGGTCTGCCAGGTGGGGTTGTGGTTTTGCTCTGACTGGGAGGCTGTGACGGTGGTACTCACAGTGACGGTGGTACGCACAGACAGTCTGCCGGGTGGGGTTGTGGTTTTGCTCTGACTGGGAGGCTGTGACGGTGGTACTCACAGTGACGGTGGTACGCACAGACGGTCTGCCGGGGTGGGGTTGTGGTTTTGCTCTGACTGGGAGGCTGTGACGGTGGTACTCACAGTGACGGTGGTACGCACAGACGGTCTGCCGGGTGGGGTTGTGGTTTTGCTCTGACTGGGAGGGTGTGACGGTGGTACTCACAGTGACGGTGGTACTCACAGACGGTCTGCCGGGTGGGGTTGTGTTCGCTACAGTTCTTGTCTTCACATAGATGATAATGAAGGAGGTGGGAGGAGGAGGAGGCTGACAGTCCATGGGCCAGAGCCCAAAATGTCCTATTTCGGTACACTCAAGGTGGCAAAACTAACTTATAATTTTTGAAAGGATCCATGTCTTTAGATGATATTTTGGTATGATAACCATTCCTGAGGGGCAGCTGTATCACAGTTATCAGCTCATGAAGTTAACCACCCGCTAAACTAAATTGCATTTTAGACGCTGGTGCATATCCTGGTTTAGCCTCATGGTCAGGACATTTTTCAATGTTCTATAATATTGTCTTTGGTATCATTTTAAAGGGGACCTTCTTAGCTTTCATTCAAGCCCTGTTGTGGATATTTCTCACAAATATAGAGGTCACTTGAGCTCTTCAACCCGTCAATAACACACATCTTTCTGCAATGTTCGCCTAAACTATATACTTTCTTTTAGCCCTGTGGCATCTAGGAATATCAGGGACACAAAACACAAAAACTGGAATACTCACAGGACTGTAAAGATTCAGGAAATGTATAATATACCCATACTATTTCATTGTGTGAGGTGATTGTGAACCTTAAATTAGAAGGGCATTATTACTAAGAAACTAACTAGACCAAAGCCAGTTAGTCCATGGGTCAGACCAGATATCGATATCACCCAATGTGACACAACTTCACTGGTGCCATTTTATTTGGTACACTAACAGAAGTAAAATAATACATGATAACCTTTCCAAATGAGCAGCTATTTCATTTTTCTTTCAGGACACCTGTTTCTGTGCCTCTCACGATTGTGTATTTGCCCAGATTTTTACAAATATAGCATTTCAACACCCCTGGTACTGATTAGCCTAGCTTAAACTCTGGGACAGTTCTTAGTTGGCCAACAACCAAGGATAACCAGTACTGTGTACTTCCATTCATTGTGCTAAGCTAGGCTAACGTGCAGCCAGATAGCTTTCTACTAAACACATATAGAGGAAACTGGTATCTATCTTCTTGTCTCACTCTGGAGAAGATTGTAAGATAATTTCCCATAATGTTAGCATGTTCTTTTAATGTATATGTTAATATGATTAGTTAAAGTGGCTACGAGGAACTTTCATCTTGTGTTGATTTTAGCGGCCTCATGTGGACAAAATACAGCTGTTGCATAGCAACTAGGTAATGTATCTATTTGTGGCTATGTAAGATAAATAATGGTAATATGACGCTGGTGAAGCAAAGTAAACTTTGTTTTAGTAGTGTTCATACACCTAAGTTACATGTATTTGTTTGTATGTGGCAGGTGAAAACTGACTGAATATGGCCACTGGTGAACAAGCAAGTTTTTACCCAATACCCAAGCGCCCACGGGTGGAGTGCATTATCCACTGTTCTAATGATACAGATAAGCTGGTTTCACTACAAAGTGTCGACTCATGGAGAACTCTGCTCAGGGCAGCTCAGATACGAAATCATGCACCAGTTTTGAATCTGGCAAAAGACATTCCTGAGGGACAGATTCCAGCAATCTACTACCACAGAAAGTGTCGCAGTATCTTCACTATGAAGCAAATTCTTGATGGCCTCCTTGCAAAAGAAAAGTTGTGTCTCTGCTGAAGAGAAACAATCTAAGAGAGTAGCTCGACATGCTCCAAGTACATCTAGGACTTATGATGCAGAGTGCATATTTTGTCAGAAAAACAGCAAATATTCCAAGAGACAGAATACGAGAGAAGTACTGGTGCAGTGTCGAGAACTGCGAGCTGATGCAAAGATCAGGAGTGCAGCCACAAAGAAAAGGGACAGCAGAATCCTTGCCATTGTGAGTAGAGACCTTGTAGCAGCTGAAGGGCACTACCACAGGTCATGCTATAGACTTTACACCAAAGAAGAGGTTTCCAAAGGAGAGGTTGCCAGCAATGAAGATGATGATGCTGCAGCCCAGTATGAAGCTGCTGTGAATAAGGCATACAATGAGCTGTTCCTCTTCATCAGGATGGAGCTTTTTGGCAATCCTCAAGTGATGACAATGACTGATCTCTCTTCTAGACTGGTAGCTTCAATGAACTCCCAAGGCATTGCCCAAGTCAAGGAATCAACCAAGAAGCACATAAGGCGAAACCTGGAGAGTGAGTTTGCTGGAGCCTTGCAGATATTCCCTGATGAGAAAGGAAAATTCCTCCTCTATCCCGATAACTTGTCCATGAGGGAACTTGCCAAAGAAAATCAGTCTCTCAAAAGGGAGCTGCAGACCCTGAAAAGTGTCAGTGCACAAGATGTTATAGCCAAAGCAGCCATCAAATTGAGAGCAGACATTAAAAGTCAAGATGTTCCTCAAACCTGGCCGCCTGAAGTCAAACCAGAAGCAGAATGTCCTACCATTCCAGAGTCGCTCATTATCTTCCTGTACTCTCTACTCACAGGCTCAAATGATCCTGATCATGCATCCCAGAGAGTGCAGTGCCTTCTGCAGTCATTTGGCCATGACATAGTATATGCAGTGACATGTGGAAATACCAAGCCTTCCAAGCACATTGTTCTGCCATTCAGTGTCAAATCGTTGACAGGAAATGTAGAGTTGATAAACATCCTCAACCGACTTGGTCACAGTGTGTCCTATTCACAGATGGAAGAGATCAACACTGCCCTGTGTCTCCAGAAACTCTCATCATCAGGGAGTGGCATTGCCCTTCCAGCTAACATCCATCCTGGCATATTCACAACTTTAGCCTGGGACAATATCGACTGTCTTGAAGAAACTGTCAGTGGTGAGGGAACATCTCACAGAGTCAATGGGATTGCTGTGCAAGCAAAGCCAGTCAACCCACTTCCTGTCCAACCCATGCCCACTGTTCCCAAAACAAAGAAGAGAAGCATTGATGGACCCCCACCAATGTTACCAACTTACAATGCTGGACAACGGGTAGGGCCACCACAAAGCAAAAAGTCAGATGCCGATACTGCAGCCAATACTAAGCTTGCCAGAGAGAAAAACCTTCTTTGGGTCCTAGCACGCATGTCACAACAAGAAGAACAGTCAGTCAGCAGCTGGACAGGCTTCAACATCCTGACTCGAGGAGAGATGACGGTCATCCCCGACAATATAGGCTATCTGCCTACCATCAATGCTCCAGCGACACAAATGTCTACTGTCAACGAGGTGCTTAACCAGTCACTGAGCATCACACAGTGCTTAGGCCTGAGGAAGATTGTCTGTGTCTTTGACCAAGCCCTGTATGCGAAGGCTGTCGAGGTCACATCGAAACACCATGACAAGTTCCATGATATCATCGTTAGGCTTGGGGTATTCCACACCATCTGCACACTGCTGGCAATAATAGGAAAGTGTTTCCAAGATGCTGGACTCAAAGACCTCTGCATTGAGTCTGGCATGATTGCAGAAGGCTCAATTGCTGGTGTTATGGATGGCCGCAAGTACAACAGGGCAGTGCGACTACACAAGCTCCTGTATGAGGCTCTCATGCGACTGACCTTGCATGGTTTCCTGTCCTGGTTGGAAGAAACTCACAGGAATGACATGGTTCACCTGAATGAGACACTGAAGACCATTGACAGCCTTGGGAAAGAAGTCTCACAACATGCTTTGAAGGAGGTCCTCGAGAACAGCTCTTGTACACGCATCATGGATCTATTTGAAGTCTACCGTGAGTTCCTTAGAGGTGGAAACTGAAGCCTCTCGAACTTCTGGATGTCCTATTTGGACATGGTTGAAATCTTGTTGGGGCTCATCCGAGCATCCAGAGAGGGAGACTGGATGCTACACTTGGCTAGCATTCGAGCAATGATCCCATGGTGCTTTGCTTATGACAGGATGAATTATGCACGCTACCTCCCCTACTACTACGCCCAGATGTCTGAGCTGCCCATCACACACCCAGATGTGTACACAGAATTCATGGAAGGAGGCTTCTCAGTCCAACTGGGCTCCACCAATCCCTTTGGCCGAATCCCCGTTGACCAAGCTATAGAAGAAACGGTGAACAAAGACACCCAAACAGCTGGAGGGACAAAGGGATTCAGCTTGAAGCCAGGAGCTGTGACCAAATATTATCTCACAGCTGAGTATAGAAGCATGTACCTCAGACAGCTGAGAGACCTGACAGGTCAAGGCAGGTGCAAATGGTCTCATCCAGAGCTACAGAGTCCAAGGATCAAGAGAGATGAAGCAGATGTCCAGTCTCTCATGGACCTTATGGAGAATAACTGGCTCAATCCTATGCCCCTGATGAGATTGATTTGGTTAGCCTCTCCACTGGCAACATGGCTCCACCTGATGTGACCATAGATCTCTTGAGAGCTCTTGAGAAAGGAGAAGAGGCCTACCAAGCATTCCAGCAAACAAGGTTAGATGCAGACCCACCACCTGTGAAATTCCACGACAAGATGACCAAGCAAAGTCTGAAAACATTCTCCAATGTCAGCACAAAACAAGCTCATGGAAAGAAAGCACAGGATGTGGTTCTGAAGGCAGATAGAAACCTTTTCAGTCACATGATCCTGGTGGCTGAAAGCAGGAAGGTGAATCTGAAGGATGTCCTTGCCTACCCATTGGGCCCACTACCATGGGCACTGGCAAATGCTGATGGGTCCTTATGAAAAACAAACAAGGCTGCACTTGCCAGAGAGCTTGAAAAGAATGTATCTCCTGCAGAAGACATCCCAATCCCATCTACTTCCATCATTGATGGGATGAGCCTGGTCCAAAAAATGAATGGCAACAACAAAACCTTTGCACAGGTGGCAGAGTCAGCCTTGACCCAGGTCCTCCATGAGGGAGCACAGAGTGGGAGGATTGATGTTGTTTTTGATGTCTATCACCAGACTTCGATCAAAGATGCTGAACGACTGAACCGGGGTGGAGACATCACTCTCCAGTACAAGAATCTTGCAGGGGGACACCACGTCCAGCAGTGGAGAAAATTTCTGTGCAGTTCCTCCAACAAGACCAGTCTCATCAAGTTTCTGGTGGAAGAGTGGAAACTCCCACGATACAGAGCTATGCTGCATGGCAAGGTGTTGTACATGACCTGTGAGGAAACCTGCTACAAGTTGACAGAAGATGGGTGTGAGGAAGCAGCAGAACTGCACTCCACACATGAAGAAGCTGACACCCGTCTGCTCCTGCATGCATTGCATGCAGCAAATGCGGGCTCAAAGTCAGTTATCATCACAGCTGAGGACACTGATGTCATGGTGCTTTGTCTTGGCTTCCAGAAGGACATCACCTGTCCCATCTACCAGAAGTGTGGGACTCAGAACCGCACACGGTTTGTCGACATCACCAAACTGGCAAGTTCACTTGGAGACAGCATCTGTGACAGCCTAATTGGCTTACATGCCTTCACAGGCTGCGACACTGTCAGTGCATTCGCTGGTCGAGGGAAGCTGAATGCCCTGAAGATAGTGAGAAAGCACACTTCCTGCCAAGAGACTTTTAGTCAACTGGGACAGACATGGAATGTGAGTGATGAGCTGTTCCAGAAAATTGAGCAGTTCACCTGTCGGATGTATGTTGCTAATAGCAGCACTGCTGAGGTGAACAAACTGCGTTACCAGCTCTTCTGCACCAAAAGGGGAGAGGTTGAGTCCAGCCAGCTGCCACCATGTAGAGACTGTCTCTTTATGCATGTTCAACGAGCCAACTATCAGGCAGCAATATGGAAGTGCTGTCTGCATGAAGGCAAGCTGGCCATTTACTGGATGCGCTCCCCACCTGCACCAGATGTGGTCTTGGAAATGCTAACATGCAAGTGTGTGCATTCATGCAAAATGCCAAGCTGCATGTGCCTGTCAAATGGACTTCCATGCACAGACATGTGCAGGTTACAGACCTGCAGTAACCAAAAACAGCAGGATGGTCCAGAACTGGACTTTGAACTTGGGGAGTCAGATGATGAGAGAAACGAGCAGTTTGATGAATGACAGTGTGATGATTCTGATGGTATTACTGTGGTAGTAGTCTATTGATGCACAGGATGTTGATTCTGGACTTGGTTACCCAGAGCTTGATAACAATAATGTAACCATATTCACATATACCCATTACCCTACCCATTACCATTACATATACCCACTAATGATATGGGATTACATGTATCATTGACTAAGTATATGTAAATGTCAGTGTTGTTTAAAATATTAAAATAGTTCATTACCTCACTATGGTATTCCTTTTTATCATGTATTTTGATTGTGTATTTAAACAAATGTATAGAGACCAGTTTGTGACCTAACTGGCTTTGGTCTAGTTCTCACTTAAGGCTCACAATCACCTCACACAATGAAATAGTATGGGTATATTATACATTTCCTGAATCTTACAGTCCTGTGAGTATTCCAGTTTTTGTGTTTTGTGTCCCTGATATTCCTAGATGCCACAGGGCTAAAAGAAAGTATATAGTTTAGGCGAACATTGCAGAAAGATGTGTGTTATTGAAGGGTTGAAGAGCTCAAGTGACCTCTATATTTGTGAGAAATATCCACAACAGGGCTTGAATGAAAGCTAAGAAGGTCCCCTTTAAAATGATACCAAAGACAATATTATAGAACATTGAAAAATGTCCTGACCATGAGGCTAAACCAGGATATGCACCAGCGTCTAAAATGCAATTTAGTTTAGCGGGTGGTTAACTTCATGAGCTGATAACTGTGATACAGCTGCCACTCAGGAATGGTTATCATACCAAAATATCATCTACAGACATGGATCCTTTCAAAAATTATAAGTAAGTTTTGCCACCTTGAGTGTACCGAAATATCGTCTGGCCCAGTGACTATGAAGGAAACGAGGCTGCTTCAGTGACCAGCACGGCCAACACAGGGGGGTTCTTGCATGTGGATGTGCATGTGCTTCCTGGTTTGCCTGGGGGTTGGGGGCATGAGGGTTGGGGGGCATGGGGGTTGGGGTTATTGGTGGTCTCGCTCGTGCAGCTCTTGTCTCCACTCTGTATCCCTTCAACCCAACACACCCGTGGTGATGGCTACGGCTCGGGAGCAGCAGTTCAGCTCCGGCTTGGGAGCTGGAACAAGAGCCATGGCCGCCGGCTAGCAGTGGCTGGCCGCCGGCTAGCAGTGGCTGGCCGCCGGCTAGCAGTGGCTGGCCGCCGGCTTGCAGTGGCTGGCCGCGGCAGTGGGACAAAGGGTGAAATTAATCCGCTGTATAAAAACATTTAGTGACGTACTAAGTTTGGTATACTGGTAGTGTACTGCGTCAACTACACTCCGCCATAACCACGCACACCTTGCTGCTGTGACGCCTGTTCAGAAGCACATGACCCGTCTTCACTGGACACTGGTCACAAACGACCAATCACGTGGAGCGCTGGCTGACGGAGAGACTGAGCCCGAACCAGTCTGACGGACGGCTCGGGTTTCTAACCTGAAACTGACAGTTAAACTGAGTTGGGGTTGCTGGACTAGAAACAGTCATGTTTATTTGTACAGCCCAAATCCACAAGGCAGTCCCGAAGGGCTTTACAGGCAGTACAGTATACCACAGTACACGATACAGCACAAAACACAGTACAATATACAGTATACCACAGCACAATATACAGCACAAGATACAGTACAATATACAGTATACCACAGCACAATATACAGCACAATATACAGTATACCACAGTACAAGGTACCACAGCACAAGATACAGTATACCACAGTACAAGATACAGCACAAGATACAGTATACCACAGTACAATATACAGCACAAGATACAGTATACCACAGTACAAGATACAGCACAAGATACAGTATACCACAGTACAATATACAGCACAAGATACAGTATACCACAGTACAATATACCACAGCACAAGATACAGTATACCACAGTACAATATACAGCACAAGATACAGTATACCACAGTACAATATACCACAGCACAAGATACAGTATACCACAGTACAAGATACAGCACAAGATACAGTATACCACAGTACAAGATACAGCACAAGATACAGTATACCACAGTACAAGATACAGTATACCACAGCACAAGATACAATATACCACAGCACAAGATACAATATACCACAGTACAATATACAGCACAAGATACAGTATACCACAGTACAAGATACAGTATACAACAGTACAATATACAGCACAAGATACAGTATACCACAGCACAATATGCAGCACAAGATACAGTATACCACAGTACAATATACAGCACAAGATACAATATACCACAGTACAATATACAGTATACCACAGTACAAGACACAGCACAAGATACAGTATACCACAGTACAAGATACAGTATACCACAGTACAAGATACAGTATACCACAGCACAAGATACAATATACCACAGCACAAGATACAATATACCACAGCACAAGATACAATATACCACAGCACAAGATACAGTGTACCACAGTACAAGATACAGTGTACCACAGTACAATATACAGTATACCACAGTACACGACATACAACACCCTCTATCTCTGGACCCTAAACTGGGATGAGGACAAACTACACAAGAAAAACCTTATCAGGACTAAAATATGGGAGAAACCTCAGCAAGAGCAACCGAGGAGGAATCCCTCTTCCAGGACGGACAGACATGCAATAGGTGTCAAAATACACAAAAAATACACAAAAATAACACAATTATTGTAACATCATAGATTACACAGAGCGAGATAATGTAGAATGTACACAGTTAACGCAAAAAAATAAGCAAATGAAAATGTGCTGGGTGGTAGACTTTACAAGATATATTAAGTGAACCTGTGTCCATCCAAGACAACCCCAGGAAGCCCACAGATGCAGCCAGGATCCGGCGGGACCCCGCAGCACAAAGCCACCTCTGCTCAGTGGGGTCCTGCAGAGACTAGACCTCACATGCTCACAAGAGACCAGGCAGACCGACACAGCTCGCACACACAGAGAAGTGGCCAGCGAAGTGAGGAGAGACGTGAGGAGAGACATGAGGAGAGACGTGAGGAGAGACGTGAGGAGAGAGGTGAGGAGTGAAGGGGTGAGCGAAGTGGCGAGAGAAGTGAGGAGAGACGTGAGGAGAGACATGAGGAGAGACGTGAGGAGAAACGTGAGGAGAGACGTGAGGAGAGAAGTGGCGAGTGAAGGGGTGAGCGAAGTGGCGAGAGAAGTGAGGAGAGACGTGAGGAGAGACGTGAGGAGAGAAGTGAGGAGAGACGTGAGGAGAGACGTGAGGAGAGACGTGGCGAGAGAAGTGGCGAGACGTGAGGAGAGACGTGAGGAGAGACATGAGGAGAGACGTGAGGAGAGACATGAGGAGAGAAGTGGCGAGTGAAGGGGTGAGCGAAGTGGCGAGAGAAGTGAGGAGAGAAGTGAGGAGAGAAGTGGCGAGAGAAGTGAGGAGAGACGTGAGGAGAGACGTGAGGAGAGAAGTGAGGAGAGACATGAGGAGAGACGTGAGGAGAGACATGAGGAGAGAAGTGGCGATTGAAGGGGTGAGCGAAGTGGCGAGAGAAGTGAGGAGAGAAGTGAGGAGAGACGTGAGGAGAGACGTGAGGAGAGAAGTGAGGAGAGACGTGAGGAGAGAAGTGAGGAGAGACATGAGGAGAGAAGTGGCGAGTGAAGGGGTGAGCGAAGTGGCGAGAGAAGTGAGGAGAGAAGTGAGGAGAGACGTGAGGAGAGAAGTGAGGAGAGACGTAAGGAGAGACGTGAGGAGAGACGTGAGGAGAGACGTGGCGAGACGTGAGGAGAGACGTGAGGAGAGACGTGAGGAGAGACGTGAGGAGAGACATGAGGAGAGAAGTGGCGAGTGAAGGGGCGAGCGAAGTGGCGAGAGAAGTGAGGAGAGAAGTGAGGAGAGAAGTGGCGAGAGAAGTGAGGAGAGACGTGAGGAGAGACGTGAGGAGAGAAGTGAGGAGAGACATGAGGAGAGACGTGAGGAGAGACATGAGGAGAGAAGTGGCGATTGAAGGGGTGAGCGAAGTGGCGAGAGAAGTGAGGAGAGAAGTGAGGAGAGACGTGAGGAGAGACGTGAGGAGAGAAGTGAGGAGAGACGTGAGGAGAGAAGTGAGGAGAGAAGTGAGGAGAGAAGTGGCGAGTGAAGGGGTGAGCGAAGTGGCGAGAGAAGTGAGGAGAGAAGTGAGGAGAGACGTGAGGAGAGAAGTGAGGAGAGACGTGAGGAGAGACGTGAGGAGAGAAGTGAGGAGAGAAGTGAGGAGAGAAGGGAGGAGAGAAGTGAGGAGAGAAGTGAGGAGAGACGTGAGGAGAGACGTGAGGAGAGAAGTGAGGAGAGACGTGAGGAGAGAAGTGAGGAGAGACGTGAGGAGAGACGTGAGGAGAGAAGTGAGGAGAGACGTGAGGAGAGAAGTGGCCAGAGAAATGAGGAGAGATGAGAAGAGAGAAGTGGCCAGAGAAGTGAGGAGAGAAGTGAGGAGAGACGTGAGGAGAGAAGTGAGGAGAGACGTGAGGAGAGATGTGAGGAGAGAAGTGAGGAGAGACGTGAGGAGAGAAGTGAGGAGAGACATGAGGAGAGAAGTGAGGAGAGACGTGAGGAGAGAAGTGAGGAGAGACGTGAGGAGAGACGTGAGGAGAGAAGTGACCAGAGAAGTGGCCAGAGAAGTGAGGAGAGAAGTGAGGAGAGATGTGAGGAGAGACGTGAGGAGAGAAGTGAGGAGAGACGTGAGGAGAGACGTGAGGAGAGACGTGAGGAGAGAAGTGAGGAGAGAAGTGAGGAGAGACGTGAGGAGAGAAGTGAGGAGAGACGTGAGGAGAGAAGTGAGGCGAGAAGTGACCAGAGAAGTGGCCAGAGAAGTGAGGAGAGACGTGAGGAGAGATGTGAGGAGAGACGTGAGGAGAGAAGTGAGGAGAGACGTGAGGAGAGACGTGAGGAGAGATGTGAGGAGAGAAGTGAGGAGAGACGTGAGGAGAGACGTGAGGAGAGAAGTGGCCAGAGAAGTGGCCAGAGAAGTGAGGAGAGAAGTGAGGAGAGATGTGAGGAGAGACGTGAGGAGAGACCTGAGGAGAGACGTGAGGAGAGTGATGCCGAAGTTGTCCTAGCTAAAACAAATAGTATAACAGCAAATTTAAATGACAACAAAGGGAGGGACTGTGACCAAGGTACAACAGGGCCCATCACAAACAGGCCCTGAAGTCATCAGGTGCTCGACAGACAGACAGACAGACAGACAGACAGACAGACAGACAGACAGACAGACAGACAGACAGACAGACAGACAGACAGACAGACAGACAGACAGACAGACAGACAGACAGACAGACAGACAGACAGACAGACAGAGAGAGAGAGAGAGAGAGAGAGAGAGAGAGAGAGAGAGAGAGAGAGAGAGAGAGAGAGAGAGAGAGAGATGATCCATGGTCATCAGACAGTCCATAAAGAAAGAAACATTGTCCTGGAAAGTGAGAAAGACAGAGCTAGAGACAGAGACAGAGCTAGAGACAGAGC